>NC_134487.1:38856264-38873764 GCF_040206685.1 Ascaphus truei
GAGTTGGCCCACCACTGATGTATTTATTATGTTAGGAAGATGTGCAGGCTGTACATATTTACAAAGAATTGCATACATGTGCAAACAAATGGAAATGAATTTGGGAAATGGTACTTTACCCGATAGTCTCTTGTAAGGCTTGTTACTGCTTTTGGTCCCATTTTGGTGCTTCTTGTCCAGGGACACGATTCCCTTCCCGTTCAGAATCTTCTCTGGTGACTGCGGCACGGATTTGGGAACCACCGGCTGCTTCGTCAAAGATGACGCTGAAGAGGCAGCGGTGGAGGCGGAGTTGGTCGCAGAGTTCATTTTAACGTTGGCACCATCTGCTTTCACAAGGTTGGGGATTTTCTCGAGGCTTACTACCGGTACAGGGACACTGGAAAACAGAGGCCCTTTACATTACATACATACATACATACTGGGCTGCAGACGTTCTGATAATGCAGAGCTGGAAATAAACACACTTCAGGGGGTCTGTACAGGGCTCACTGACTGTCCTAAGAGGGTGAATAAATAGAGGTGTCGTGCTTGACACTGGTCCTGAAATACAGTGTATTGTTATGGATGAAGGTGAAACCCCTCATCAGAGACTGACATGACTGTGCTTTGTAAAATGTGTAGAACATCACGTTATGAGACCACAACTCTCGCTCAAAGAAGCCCTCTGGCTAAGAGAATTGTGGTCTTCCAAAAACCCATGAAAGAAAAGGGCAGTTTAGAGCTTGCTGGGGATTGTGTGTTTATTAAAATGGCAGTTTGGCCTCAAAAAGGCGATCACGTGCAAAACATCAGAGAGGGAAAGGGCACCGGTGCTGCAGGCAAAACTGAAGCGGTGTGTGCTGCTGAGTAATTAAAAATCCCAGTTTGAAAAGAAGATAATTCGTGGGAGACGGGAGAGAAGGATATTAGGACTATGAAAAACAACATGTGGTGTAAATACGGGGTTTTACGTTGAACTCCAAGTTTTAGGATAATGTTTATTCTCAAGGTTGTTGAAAAATATACTTCCCCCCCCCTATGTTAGATCATACTCAACACAGATATTCCAAAGATAGCCTACATATTTGTCGTAAATATTGGATTAAATAACATGGAAACATACATCTCAACCCCGTTATAACACGAACCGTTACAACGCGAATCCGCTTATAACGCGATGCAAGCGTGGCTCCCAATTTTCGTAATTATGAATACTTTGCAACACAATTATTAGCATCTTAAATATTTTATTGTACAATGCATACAATTGTACATTATTTCTAACGCGATCCACTTATAACGCGATGTGATTCTTTGGACCCCAAGCACAGCGTTATAAGGGGGTTGAGCTGTAGTTGATTGTAATAATTATCTCTGGAATATTTACATGTGTGTGAATATTGGTTGTATGTAGGTCTTCGATATACTGGTATACTATTCCAGGGTGAGCAGGTTGGTGTAGGCCTGAAAATCTATTCTTAAACCGAACCTCTCCTATGGAGGGAAGGAAAAAATCTTGTTTAAATGTGCAGTCCCATGTAGGAGCAAACTGTACTTGCTAAAAATACAACAGGAACGTGTCCAAATTCAATGTGTATTTTTTTTTTATCCCATCAGGACAGTGCACAAAAACTCTATTAATGATGATCTCTTAAGATCCTTAGATGCTGATCTCTTATTTATTCAATACTCAATATTGTTCAACACGCGTGAAGGAGAGAGAAAAGGGTAACCATCATTCCTGCCGTACTGCAGAAGGGTGCTGGAAACAAGGTGAACTCAACAACACAACTAAGAAAGGGCTGAATATATCAAAACATAGTACTGTATAAAAAATAAAGCCTGTTGTGGATAAACTTACACTGGGAATAAAATATATGACATCTCTCTCTCTCCCCCTAAGTGACAATCCACACACATCTGCAGAGAAGGATAATAGAAAGCAGTAATACACCATCATACAATATCATCTTCAGTTTAACTACATCTTCTCAAACAATATAGATTATTGGATAAAACAGCATGTAAAGGATCTTACGTGAAGATCATTTATGGAGCAAACGGAACTAAGGGCCATAAACATCTAAACATATGTTTAAGATGACGTTGTAAAAATAAAGATGATATTGTATTGCATTATTGCTTTTTAGTACACTATTCTCACAAAACTCTGCCTCCTTCAGAGAGCAAGAAATGGCATGAAGATGCCATAAGGTAGAAATGTCGTGCGATCAGAGGCATTTTAGAGGTGAGGACCATCCAAGAATATTTTGCAGAGGACACCATCATACAATCAACATATAACCCCCTTTTGTCTCAGATTCGCTTTAAAAATAATACAAACAATGTAATCAGATAGCCGTACAGGCATGAGCAATGTGGAAAGATGCGGCATGAATGCGAAAACTGGTCAATAGGTAAACAAATTACAAGCAGACTGAATCATGCTTTCAGAATAAGTCAATCTTTCTATGGGAACAGATGATATATCCATATCATTCCAAGCTGCCCTGCTTGAAAGTAATTTTTTTGGCTTAAACCATTGTACCGTCGCCCGAAGAAGACAAATAAAAGCATTTCATTAGCCACAGAACCGGATCAGTGTGAGTGTGTGTATATATATAAATAAAATTCTTTCTATGTGGGACAGACCCATTAAACTCCCATTCATGAGAGTCTTTTAAACTCATATGACGGTCATTAGTTCAATATGGTTTCACATGGGAATTATTACACGGTTTATACGTCAGTTTGCACTGCCTATCTGGTGATCCCAACACTGAACCCTGCTCCTTTGCCTCTCAAAATGAGTTTCAGTGCATGTTTTATGGTCCTTGAAGGGTGCATTTCCCCAGGCACAGTGAGCCAGCAACTGTGACATGCTTAATGCGTGAAATCTGCATGATGTATAATATTTTCATTAACTCTGGCAAATATAACGGCCTTTTAATAATCATCTTATTATAAATGAGCTTCAAACCTGCGAGGTGTTTCACTTCCTTCTCCACCCTTTTGTATGAGGACCTGGAAATGAATTCCTGCCCCTTCTGCAGGCCGTGTGCCCTCCTCTTTCACAATGCGCCCGCCCGCCTCTCCCGTTGCTACTACGTCCTGTTCAGGGACAGGCTCAATTATAAAGACATCAGCAAAGGAAGTTACCAAATGGTCTTCGGCTGAAGAGAACGTACAACAGACAATGATTACTGCTGCAGCAGGGGAAACCTATTGTGATTCCCAGGAGATTCTAATAAGTGACATCACAACTGTTCGGATATAAGGAAACCGTTTCATCTGTACATTTGTGAAATAATATTTTCTTGACACATTATTGTGACTTCCCTTTAAAAGCAGCACTCCCGTGTTTGACTAAAATGGACCAACAGCACAAATACATTTAATACATTAAAATTAGGTTTAAAAAAAAATCCAGACATTTATAAATATTCTAACCCCTTAGTTTAGAGCAGCATTTCCTGAAGAAAAAAAAGTTTTTATATTTAATATAGGCATGAGGCAGGAGGTATCCGGAGCAGAACCGCATTAATTCTAACCCCAGGAAACCCCCTGCTTCCCGAGATACAGGCCCAGGTATGGGGTACCTAGGCCAAGTTTAAATGTCCCGCTCACGTGGGCCATGATGTAGGAGACTTAAGCATGCAGGAGATACCGGAACCTCGTGCCGGCTACTTCCTGGTTGTTAAAAATCCCGTGGCCGATTGATGACATTGTGGCTTCCTATTATTGGCTCTCGGGCCGAGGGAGATTTGAGCCCCAAAAATGCATGCACAGGTGTGTGTTAATTTAAAGAGGCAATCCAAGCCGTGGTTTACTATTCTTTCATTTTTTTTAATACAAGATTGACACAGGGGTCTCCGGAGCTGAACCTCATTCATTTCAGCTCCGGGGGAACCCCTGCTTCTGGAGATACTTACCTCCGTAGTGGCTGCTGGTAACCCCTCCAGGGTTCACTATGTGGCTGCTTTTCAAAGCCAGGGGCTCTGCGGGCCAATAAAAAGCCGTTGTGTCATCCGGTGCGGCTTCCTGTTGGCCCATGTGTCCCGGGGCTTTAAATTGTAGAAAACTGCAGGAGATACCGGCACCCCTTTCGGAGGTAAGTATCTGGGGAAGCAGGGGGTCCCCAGAGCTGAAATTAACGGGGTTCAACTTCGAAACCGGTATTAAAAAATTTAAATGGAAAAAACCTAAACGGCTTGGATTGATCCTTGAAATAAAAATAAATAAAAATGGGGAAAAAAAGGAGGGGTGGGGGAGGGGGTGCCTTAGGCAGAAAATAGCTTTAAAGTATTTTAACCCCCTCAGCGCCATTGCTTTGTAATGCATTGCAGACCCCACTGACATTGATGGGGTTTATGCCAATTTTGGAATCTGTCTTGAATATGTTTGTAAACAAGACATTAAAATTAGACTGTATAAGTTCCCTTATACATTGCCTTCTGCTAGTTTTACTGCAGGTTAAGAATCTCTACCCCCTTCTCCGATCTGGTTTCCTGAAACTGCGAGTCTAATACATAAACTTAATCACTTTTACCCTGGGGTAAAATAAAATAATAATACTTATTTTCTTCCCAGTTGTGTAAAAAAAACTAAAAAAAAAAAAACCTCATTTCCAATTAGCATGACAAATACTTTCCCAGGCGTGAGTTATATAATCATCTTTAGCTCGCCGATGGCCTCCCTCAATGAGCTTCCATGTACTGCGGGTGTAAGCCGCTCTTCTCCACATTACTCCCACAAAGTTTCTAATGTCATCCACCCCTTGGAATCCAGTCGAGTACCGTCTTCGTCCTATGGTAATTTAGTCGATATGACCGGCCCACAGCCATGTTAATTTATTTGCCCTTGTGATGACGTCACAAACTTTAGTTTACTTCCGAACCCATTCAATCTTTTTCCTGCCATTTGGGGTAATACGCAACATATATATCTCCATACTACTTTGTTTAAAGCTTCTGTCCAAGTGTCACATCCATATGTGAGCACATGTAATATATACACTGGTTGAGCACTTTATGCCTAAGACACAGAGGGAAATTCCATTGGAAGATTGTCTTGTCTCCTCTAAATACATTTCATACGAGCTTTATTCATCTATTGATTTAATTCACAAGGTTACCCATCCACTGATACTTGCTGGCCAAGGTAGACATCGTTTTTGACTTCTACTTATACCATAAAGTTGAAACATTTGTACATCACTTTGGTCTTATTGAGATTCATGTGTATGCCCATCATCTTCCTTGTTTCTGCAAATTCTCTGATTTGTTGCTGGAGATAGTCTGGATTTGGGCAAATCCTAGGTTACTCAAGTACTCATGTTGATTCCTTTGTCTCTCCAATTCAAGGTCTTCTTTCTATGAAAAGCTTTGGTGACATGGTGTCCCCTTGTTGCACACCCTTGCTGATCCTCATCTTGCTTGTATCGTCACGTAGTCTATTGACTGATATGGCATTCTCGTCAACATTTTGACTTCTTAATGCATTTTAAATGGCCTAGGTGTAGACAGAACCAAATGCTTTTTTTGGTCATCTATGAATCCTAAAGTGAATGGTAGATCATATTTAATACTTTGAGAAATCTCTCAGTATAAACTGAAAAATCCCACTTGCTCTCCAGGCAGAGTAAAGTCTGTTGTAGCAGATTTAAGTGACTAGAAGTAGATGAATTTGTATATAGTTCCTGAGGTCTTCTTTGTCTCCATTCTAATGGTTGAACAGAACTACGGCAGAGTTCCACTGTTCTGGAGTTTCCCTGCTCTTCAAGCAACATGTAAAGACCTAGGCCAGGATTCTTCTTCTCAGGTTTTCTAAGATGATGTATAGTGATACTTGTGCAGGCAGGTTCAACCATGCTTTGAAATCTTGAACAGTATACCTGACCTAAGTGGGAAAGGTACTTGCCAACATGCAGTTGAGGCTGACATGGTAACACCTCAACCACAAATATGAACGATACCGCAAAGCGATGACCTTCATTTTCCAGAGGTCGGATTGTCCCTGGGCTTGAAAGCGTTCAAGGAAGAAGTCATGAAAGCAGAGGGGACTATGAATTACTGAAGGTTAAACACCAATTGTGATTTAAACCTCAATCTGGCTATCTACAGCTGCCGGACTCTAAGGCTGCGGCCACACTGCCGCGACGCGCGCTCATGCTTGACAGCGGTGACGTCACCAACTCTCAAAGCATGAGCCAAGCTTAACAGTTTTGACGCAAGAAGTGATCATCGATTTGTTCGCTGCAGATTACATCTGAAGGCAAAAATGGAATAAAGACAACTGATTAAAAAAAGAAGAGAAAAACAAACATCAAGTACAGCAGAGACTTACAACAAAAGTTGAAAAACCACTTCAGCTAGCTTGAAATGCATGGGGATAATTTGACAAACATTTATGAAAAACCTTCTGAAGATTATAGCTGAACGCGCCAAAAAAACTGGAGAAATTAAAAAAAAAAAAAAAAAAACAGGAAAAGAAAATAGCAGATGAGACAAAGCGGTTACGGAGGAAACGGCGTGAAATGAAGCAATCCCAAAACGCAAGAACAAAGACGGAAAATACCGAGCTGTGCCGGACAATCCCGCAAGTGTTCAACGTGGGATGCAAGAAAAGCCAGCTGGTCAAGACGACTATCGAAGATTGCAAACGTTTTACGAAAACCTAGCAGCAACGTATGATTGGGCAGAAGCAAATCATTGCTTGGTTTATGTATTAATATATTGGAAAATCAAAGTAACTAGGAAAAAAAAAAAAAAAAAACAACATGTCCGGGGCACTCAAAATATCAATAAAGAAAATCGAAAAAAATACTTGGCTAACAACAGGGTGCATGCAGTGGGGCCAGGACCAGCACTCAGCTCCAGATAATGTATAACAGGATGGTAGCGTGCAGCACATTACATGTATTACATCAAGCAGAACCGAGATGCTATGAGTGACGTTTCAGACCTCACTCCAGCTTGAGAAAAGTCGCTCATAGTATCTCGGTTTTGTTTGGTGTCATAAATGTATACTTTTGATCCCATAACCCAGTGAGTGCTGCAGACTCCCTTCCTGTCATACAATCAAATTACCGGCAGCACTCCTCCTTGGGACCTTTATCAGGATGTTCAGGTTCCCCTCCCTATTATCTTACCTATGCTGAAATCCCTCATGTCTTCTCTAGTGCTGAGCAACAGATCTAATTGCTCTCCTTCTCTAGTTCTCTCCACCACAAGCTGCAAGTGAAAACAGTCTATTTTTATTTTATTTGTTCCCCCACATTTTCCCTTTTTAATAGAAACAAAAATAAGCAAATTAGAGTTGCATGCATTTTTATACGAATCCCCCGTCTTACAGGGTTGTTCCGAATGAAGTTAAATTATTACTGCACATACTAGAGAAGAAAATCAATTCATCAAGCGTTCAGCAGCCTGAACCTGTCATCTGCCACCAATAAAAGTTATGTATGCTCATAATGGTGTGTTTGGGGGGAGAGAGACACGCTATTTTTTTTTTTTTTTAAACTCGTCTACATTAAAGACACATTTGTGGTTCTTATTCTCTTTATCTTGCCCTTCCTGTTACATTAAATAATTGGATAACTTACATTTGAACCAATTGTATGAAAAACCACACAGGAGTGAGTCATTAGTAACAAAAACTCCCCTGAAAGATAAAACCTCCCCGCGCAGTAGTTACGTTTTTTCCATTTTAATGGCCAAGATCCAAGTAGCATTTTGATTTTGAGCTTGAAAGTTGGCCCCTATCGCTCAGTAAAATGCGGGGCCGCACTTTGAAATAACCATAGATTGTGATTTTACATGCGCGCACATTTTATCATGTTATTTCTTTCCCACTAATCCAGGACTAACGTGAGATTTTAATGACACATTTAACAAGGCCTAGAAAGTGTAGGCAGAGACATTAAAGAGAGGTTTAAAAAGGTCACAGAGACTTCTTAAAAAAAAAAAAATATGACGTGAATCAGTTTTATTGGACGATAAAATCCCATGCAGCCAGAAAATAACCCTTTTGTGAAAAATGTCACAGTCTATTATATTCCCTATATAAATCTAACCATGCTAATAGCAAAACATTTGTCTGCTTTCATTTTTGGAGGCAGCAGTAATGCACGCGACATAATAATATAAACACATAATGGGAATAAGCGCTTGAGACATAAAAGTAACATTAGGAAAAAGGAATCCCATGCCCCAAAGAGATTGCAATCTAAGGCCTCGGCCAAGCTCCCCGCTGGCGTGCTGAGGCTCAGGGAAAGCGGGTGCTTTCCCTGGCCTTACGGTTGCTTGCCCTGCGCGCCGTCAGGGGGCGGGCCAGTGACGTCACAGAGCTGGTTCGCCCTCATTGGGCGAACCGCTCACGTGACCGGCACTGCGCTCCGGCAAGCGCGTGAATTTAAAAATCTGCTAAAACCTACGCTTCCGCGCGCTTGCAGAAGCGTAGGCGAGCCCCCACTAAAGCCGCTCTAATTGCGGCTGTAGGGGCTCAGTGACAAGCATGAGCGAGCGTCAGCACGCTTCAGCGAGCAAGCGCTTACCATGGACGAGGCCTAAGAATGGCTGTGCCACCTACTCGATAAAGTGGCAGAACCTGAGAAAATGCCCCCAAAATGTTACTACAATCCACTATTACTTCTTTAGACAGGCCCCAATCCAATATACTCTGAAGCCGTCTCTTCCTGTGATGGAGCAGAGATCAGCTCCATTCAAGTGAATGGGGCTTCCTAAAATGTTCCCCAGCACAGGGAAGGCTTCACCGCACACTGAGAGGGGACCAACAACCTTCACAATTTCCAGCTGAAGCTCACGGTCCAGGATCCATCCTGAACATTAACAAGCTGCAATATATATCATTCCCGAGTATAATTACACACTTACAACTTCTTTGGCTTAAGAGATTTGAGACCAAAATGAACACGCCGTTTTGACTCCCGTCAATTATCACAGCTGCTGTTCCCTGGTCGTGCAAACCCTACAAACTAAGCCGAAAAAACTCTGCCATGAAGACGTTTCTCACTGGCTCTTACTCAGGTTTAGAGCCGGTGGAGGCGCACACATCCCAGAGTCAGCATCTCAGGCACGCTAATGAATTTCTGCGGCAACGCTTTCCTTCTGCGGGAAGCTAGAAGTGGGGTTCAGTATTGGCCAGGTCGCCTCTTTATTTGCTCCCTCAGTTTTAAAGAAATGCCCGCTGCTGCTTTGAGTTGGGGCATCAATCTCCTACGCAGGCAAACTCCACTTTCTCTATCGGAGGTCAGAGGTTGGCAGCACCATTCGTGGTATTCATTTGTTTATACAGACGAGTGTTGGTCTTTTAAGAATCTATTATTTAGGAACAGGCACCACATCATCCAGAGGTGAAGGGATTAAAACAAACGTATGAGGTTAATAAATACATAGGAAGAGGGTAATGTATTGGGAGCAGGACTAAGAGTCCAGCAGCAGTCTCAGGAACGGCTCACTAATGGCATACCCAAGAAATCTGTTTTTTTGTGCAGCCTGCTGATGCATTAAACTTTAAACCCAGAGGAGGGAAGACAGGTTGAAGCACTCCCCCCCCACCCTGCCCCCCCTCAACCCTCAATTCCAGCTGCCAGGGCACACTAAAAGTGGTAAACAAAATGAACTATAAAATGACTTCACGTTCAGAGATTAGAGGCCAGCTGGAACTTCATCGGCGATGCTGCAATTACACGAGACAAGTCACAATCATGTCTTGGAGTTCTGCTACTTTGAAATAAAGCAAAACCCTTCACATTCTAGCCTGCTCCACCCTGTGCTTTGTAATGTAGGGACTCCTGTGGCTTCTAAGCCTGGGACAGCACCATTAAACTCTTTGCTATGTTCACAGTGCAAACACAGACACCCACTCCCCCAGCAGCACCGCTAGGAAAGCTTGGTTAATAGTTCATTGTTATTGAAGAATCTTGAAAGCAGCAGCAAGTGAGCTTTGTTCATTTCCCACTCTCAGAGAGAGCATGCGGGCGGGCGCGAGAACCGGGTAATTAGTCATCAATGGACGTTACGTCCTCTCTCTTAATTTAAAGGTTAGAACCTAAAACGCCAAACTCTTCTGGGAACCATGATGCAGTGGCCAGACTTATCCACTGTTGTAGAAAATGTTGTTGCAATGGTCTCATATGTAGACCTGCCCACTTGACTACATTTAACGTTGATGTAAACTTTCGTAGGAGCTTCATGCAGCCTCCTGCCGGCGATCCGTTTGCTTTTCTTAGTAGTTTTGCTTGTATTGCAATGTCTTGGCTCCTTGCATATGGTAATCTCACTTTTCCTTCTGCTGTGTGGAACTCTACCCTTAAGAATTTTCGGGACTGTGTAGGCACTAAGTGACTTTTGTCGGTGTTTATAAGCCAGCCATGTTATTTCAGAAAGGACATGACAATGTCTTTGTCTCGTACTAGTTTTTCTAGACTTTGCGATTTCACCAGGATATCGTCTAGATATGGATAGATCTCCACGCCTCTTGTTCTTAGTTCTGCTACCAATGGAGCCAAGACCTTTGTGAATGGTCTGGGAGAGGTCGCCAGTCCGAATGGCAGCGCCGTATATTGATAATGTTACTGGTCTATTGTAAACCTGAGAAATCTTCGATGTCTCTTAGCTATAGGGATATGTAGATATGCATCCCTTAGATCTATGGATAACATCCAATCTTTTGGCTTTACTTCCTGAATGATGATGTTTAGGGAAATCATATTGAACTTCCTTACTCGTAAAAAAGTATTCACGGTTCTTAGATCCAAGACTGCTCTGCAACCTCCTGATCCTTTTTCTACCAGGAATACTTTGGAATAAATCCCTTTTCCCCTCTGTATTCGAGGAAACTTTATTATTACGTTGGACTGTAATAACTGCTTCAGGACAATTCTCATTTGTGTTACATTTTCCCTGGTCTGTAAACTCTTTGTTGTTAGGAATATATCTCTTCTTGGTATATTCTCGAATTCCAGGTGGTATCCGAAAAGAATGGTCTGCAGTACCCACCTTTCCTTTATCGATTGGGCCCACCCATGCTGCTCCAAATTGGTTCAGTCTTCCCCCCACCGGGAACTGCTGGGCCCCCTGACCTACATGCAAATTTTCCTCTGGGGAATGACGCTCTCCCTCTGGTGCCACAAAAAAAGTTTACTTTGTCCGCCTCTCCATGTCGCCTGTCTTGCGAACGGTCTCCCAGGCCGATACGCCCTTGCTTCTCTATACTGATTTCTTTCCGTCTGCTGGGATGTAGGCCCATATCTTCTATTACTACTCTCAGGGGAAAAAAGGTACTCTTATCTCCTGATGCTTTAGTTATAAATTACATCTAATTTATTTCCAAATAGGAATTCTCCTTCAAAAGGCAGGTTCACAGACTATTTTTGGACGCTGCATCTGCCATCCATTGCCTGGGCCATAGCGCTCTTCTTGCCGTTACCGAAAAAGCCATGGACTTGGCTGCTGATTTTACCCCGTCCAGTGAGGCTTCAGCGATGTAGTCTGCTGCACATCTGACTTGAGACAGTGCTTTTAAAGTAGAAGTTCTCTTCACTCCTTTTTCCAGTGCTTCTTCAATATTAGCAATCCATGACGTTGTTGATATTGCTGGTTTACATGCTGTGCCTGCTGTAACATACGCTTTCTTTAGAACGCTATCCATCTTCTTGACCATAACGTCCCAAAGAGTTGCTGTTATTTATTGGGTATGGTTGTTTTGTTTGATAGTCCAAAGATTGATGCAGCAATCTCTAGAATAACATCCCAGAATTTAACTTCCTCCTGCGCAAAGTGATACATTTTATTAAATTTTCCATCTGGACGTGACAATTCTATTTGTATCATATCCTTGATTATTTGGTGAACCGTAAAAACTCTGTTTTTCTTCTGCCTTGTTCCAAATAACTTATCCTTTCTCTGAGTTATTTCTTCCGTATCTTCTAACGCCAATACTTCCCTCATTGCCTTTATGAGAGGATCCACCATTTCTAAATCAAATTCTGATTCTTCCGCTTGCATTTCTTGCTCTGATGAATCAAACTCACCTTCTGACACCTGATACATCTTATCTCTGATTTGTCTGAAGAAGCTCTGCCTTTATCTAGGCTAGTCTGAGACCTTGACCTCTTTCTGAGCTGGTTTTACTGCTTCCTGTACAGCAGACTCCACACTTTGTTTAACTGTCTTTCATCCAAACTAAGAAATTATTCATTTGGTCAGTTGACTCTCCTGCTGCAGCTTTAAGACAGTCCGCACAAAGCTTTTTTCCCCACTAACGCTGGCTTTTCACACGCCGCACACCACTTGGTCTTTTTAGCAGCCGCCTTATTCTGGTGCAGGGATTCTACTGCACCGTTAGAAGTTCTTTCTTCTGGTTGATTAACCATAGTACTAATTTTATAAAAACAATATAAAACTCGATATAATTCCTATAATTGCATGAAATCAACTCTCTTAACCTTGAACACTAATCTAAGGACTCACCTAGCCTTGGATAGCGACCCTTTAACTCCTCCAGCTTCCATACTGGCCTCAGTATCCTGTGTCTGGCTCCGTCTGTCTGCTGAGCGCTCCATGCTGCCGCAGTACCGGTTCCTTCACACGCTGTGGGCCGTCGCGCTGTTGCTCTGACGTAAGCCCAATAGGTGTGTTTTGGCTCTCACGCGCAAGTGCCCGCCGGTGGAACGCAACACGCACGTGTGAACTTGTGCGCGCCCGACACTACTCTGTATCCCACACCGCTGCATTCTCAGACGCGTATGTGGTAAACAGTGAGCCTCTGCTCACACAGCTCCTGCTGTTCCCACCCCACCCTCGTGTTAGCACGCGTCCTTCTTGGGCTTGCCCGGTCGCACGGGCCTCCATCTTGCCACCCCCTAGGGATGCGTCGACCGGAGCTTCAGGGCAGAGAGGCCGAGAACCCTGGCTGACTGTACTAACTACAGTCAGGTGAGTCCTTTTCCTTACAAAATAATAAAACCTGCTACTAGCTGTAAGGACAGGAAAAATACTAACTTGCAGGTAGAGGGAGGGGCCTTTATGGCCTACCTACAAAGATCAATTTCCTGTCCTACTAAGCTAAGGAGGGAGTTAACCCAAGAGTGCCCACTGCCAGGGTGATCAGGAAATAAATGTTTTCTTCTACGTCACATCGCGGATCCCATCTCGCCACCCTTGAGGTGGCGAGATGAGAACCTGCGAGTTGCAGCCGCGAAGCTACTAGAATTGCTTGATTTTTCCAAAAATGCGAGTTTGAGCATTCTTGGAGCTCTCGCGTGGTTTGTCTGAGCCCGATTGGGAAGAAGCACTGTTGGAGCGAGTTTGGCATGCTATCAAAGCTTTCTGAATAGCTACATACTGTATGCAAACTCGTTCGAGAAGTGCTCAAAGAGAGATCAACTAAACATGGCAAAAACAGAGCTCATCACTTCCTCCCAAACCTGGCCCTATTTCCTCCTTCTACATTACTGTTGGAAGTACCATCATTTACCCAGTAGCCCAAGAACGCTGCCTACGGGTCACACTCGACTCCTCTCTCACATTCTTTTCCCACATACAAAACATTACTAAAAGCTGTCGCTTTTTCCTCCGCAATATAACAAAGATACGCCCTTTCCTCTGGTGCTTTACTGCTAAAACTCTGACTCAGGTCCTCATTCTCTCCCGTCTTGATTACTGCAACCTCCTGCTGTCCGGCCTTCCTGCCTCTCACCTGTCTCCCCTACAATCTATCCTAAACACTGCTGCCAAAATCACCCTACTCTTTCCTAAATCTGTCTCAGTGTCTCCCCTGCTGAAATCTCTCTCCTGGCTTCCTATCAAATCCTGTATCACACACTCAATTCTCCTCCTCACTTTTAAAGCTTTACACTCTTCTGCTCCTCCTTACATCTCAGCCCTAATTTCTCACTATAACCATTCCAGCTCTTGCGTTCTGCTCAAGGATGTCTTCTCTCTACCCCTTTTGTATCTAAAGCCCTCTCCCGCCTTAAACCCTTCTCACCGACTGCCCCACACCTCTGGAATGCCCCTCCCCTCAATATCCGACTAGCACCCTCTCTATCCACCTTTAAGACCCACCTGCTTAAGGAAGCATGTGAGTAGCTCCATGGGTGATAATTAACACATCATACATTAACCTTGGCCCCTTGCAGACACACTTACCAGAATGCCCTCCTACTGTCTCTGTACGTTCTTCTTACCAACAAAATTAGATTGTAAGCTCTTCGGAGCAGGGACTCCTTCTCCTAAATGTTACTTCTATGTCAGAAGCACTTCTTCCCTTTGTCACTATTACGGCTGTGAAGCGCTATGTACATTAATGGCGCTATATAAATAAAGACATACATACATTCATACAAATGCTCGTTGAGTCACTTATCGAAGTTTAGTGAATAGACGCCATAGCGTGAGTTCATCCCAATACACAGCATCTCAAATACCTCATACAACCGATATTAGAGCGAGACCTCAAAATTCAACCAAAACACAATGAATATCCATTTAAAGAAGTGATCCCCTAAAAAAACAAGTTATATATATATATCTATATATAGAGAGAGTAGTGCAGTGGAGTATATATATACAGCTAAACCCGTTACACCACGATCCGCTACAATGCAGATCCGCTTATAACGTGGTCTGAGCGTGACTCAAGTTTCTAAAAAGCTAAGCTGCAAAATAAAATCTTTTAAATACAAATATTCAATGCTTTATTGCTAACGGACACACACGCACACACATCAACCCCCTTTTGCTTTGCAGAAGTAAAGTGACACAGCTCTTCCTGGTCGGGTTAGTCTCAGCTGAGAGGTGAGAAGTGTGGGTGTCAGTGTGTACAGTGAACAGTAGGAGAAGGAGCTAGTGTTGGCTGCAGCTATAGAAGAGTGATGGAGAGCAGAGCAAAGTAGGGGGCTCCAGGACAACCCAGCTCTGCAGCCATGGAAAATGAACCCAGCTCCTCCTGTTGCTGCTACTGGCTCCATCCTTTATCACCCTGCTTGAATTACTGCATAGTGGCATTTTTATTCATTTATTTTTTACCTCAAAACACACGTATTATTATTTTGCTTTTCTGTCCTTGCGAAAATGTTAAGTGAGCTCCTGATGGGCGTTTTTATTGTGATTTTACCGGGCAAGGGAACTTCTTTGCAATACTCCAGTGACATGTGCAATTGGAAAGGATGGTAAGGAGCATGGATGTAACTGTCTGCACGGGTTAAGGGAACTCTCTAACCCACTAGATCCCGAGTAAGGCCATATAATATGTCCCTGGTTGCTGCATGGATAGGTTTCATTTACAAGGGGGCTATTTATCTCTCAAATGGGCATTTTGGGTTTTTTGCATGAACATGTAATTTTTTGAGCTACTGATCCATAGTAAAGTGCTCTCCAAACACAGCTGAAGTTCAGCAGCAACACATTTACAAAATGTGCTCTAATGTCAGTATTGTGTATAATCTTTGTGCTTGGCATCTTGTAAAAGAATTGGAAGTGTTCTATGTAATTTTTTTAAGTCACGTTTTTTTCCTTCTTTTTCAAATTAGTCCACCCCAATAATAAACGCATTACTTGGATTCACGCACGCCATCTGTGTAATGGCCAACTTGGGAAGTGGATGCAACAGTAGAGACATGCTGTGAAACACCACCTCCATCCTTTAAACTCATAAGATGCTGTTTTTTTTTTTTAAACACCCAGCTTTATTGGTGACAGACAGACACGGAGATACACAAACAAACACACACACACACACACACACACACACACACACACACACACACACACACACACACACACACAGACACACACACACACACACACACACACACACACTGCGATGGCTGACCCGTGGTGTCGAATCCCCTGCACCAGCTCCGGTTAAGTCCTGATAGCGGCGGCCATTTCCCCCCCCCCCCCTCGCAATCCCGGTTATAACGCGGTCTCATTATGTGGACCACGAGCACCGCGTTATAATAGGGTTCAGGTGTGTGTGTGTGTGTGTATGTATATACAGTGTTCGACAATCCTATACATTTACTCGCCCGGGGCGGGTGGATTTAACCCCCGGGCGAGTAACTATTGGCCCAAGCAGCACACGTGTTTTGTTTTTTAAATTTTCCCTGCTCGCGCTGAAATTTCCCTGCTCGCGCTGGCTGAAAAAAAAAAAAAAAACTCCCCCTACCTGACAGATGATTGGCGCGCGCTCCCAGGCTTTGTGGGCGCACGGCCAGGCTCTATATGAGCCAGCCCCCAACGAGCGGCCATTTTTTCCCATGGAGGATGGAGGACACAGTAAGTATTATCTGTGCCTTCCTCCACCTCCCTCCCCTCCCCGGTGCTCCTGCTGCCCGCAGTTATGGTGATGGGAGCGGGGGATGCCCCCTCATGTCCCCCCCCCCCGCTTCCCCCCCGGTCTCGTGTCAGAGAGCGCGGCGGGTGATGGGAGCGGGGGATGCCCCCTCATGTCCCCCCCCCCGCTCCCGTGTCAGAGAGCGCGACGGGTGATGGGAGCGGGGGATGTCCCCGCTTCCCCCCGGTCCCGCGTCAGAGAGCGCGCCGGGTGATGGGAGCGGGGGATGCCCCCTCATGTCCCCGCTTCCCCCCGGTCCCGCGTCAGAGAGCGCGCCGGGTGATGGGAGCGGGGGATGTCCCCGCTTCCCCCCCCGCTTCCCCCCGGTCCCGCGTCAGAGAGTGCGCCGGGTGATGGGAGCGGGGGATGCCCCCTCATGTCCTCGCTTCCCCCCCCCCCCCCCGCTTCCTCCCGGTCCCGCGTCAGAGAGCGCGCCGGGTGATGGGAGTGGGGGATGCCCCCTCATGTCCCCGCTTCCCCCCGGTCCCGCGTCAGAGAGCGTGCCGGGTGATGGGAGCAGGGGATGCCCCCTCATGTCCCCGCTTTCCCCCCCCCCCCGCTTCCCCCCGGGCCCGCGTCAGAGAGCGCGCCGGGTGATGGGAGCGGGGGAAGCCCCCTCATGTGGGAGCGGAGCAGGAGATGGGCGGGGGAGCGTGGTGGTGCTGGTCGCGGCCTGTGTGTGTGTATATATGTGTGTATATAGGTGTGTATATATGTGTGTGTGTGTGTGTGTGTGTATATATGTGTGTGGGAGTGTGTGTATGTATGTGGGAGTGTGTGTATGTATGTGGGAGTGTGTGTATGTATGTGGGAGTGTGTATGTATGTGGGAGTGTGTGTATGTATGTGGAAGTGTGTGTATGTATGTGGGAGTGTGTGTATGTATGTGTGTGTGTGTGTGTGTGTGTATGTATGTATATATATATATATATATATATATATATAGGAGAATGTGTATGTGTGTATGGGAGTATGTGTGACACCAGAGGTACCTCCCCCCCCCAATCAGTCAGTCACCTCTGCCCCGGTCAGTCAGTCACCCCTGCCCCGGTCAGTCAGTCACCCCTGCCCCCCTCTCTCTGGTCTCCCCCCATCTCCCCTCTCTCTGGTCTCCCCCCGTCTCCCCTCTCTCTGGTCTCCCCCGTCTCTGGTCTCCC
>NC_134487.1:38876264-38884549 GCF_040206685.1 Ascaphus truei
AAAAAAGAACCAAACATAACTGGCATCACTAAAATGTAATCATCCTTGAAGCAAATCCACAAACACGTAAGTACCGCTAGCTTCATTTTGGTCCTAGGAGGAACAGAACCTTTAAACCATCACCGCTTGCTAAAAACCTGTAATCCACTTCTGTTCGTTATCAATAAAAACCCTGCACTTTGGGGGGCATCCTTAGCCCTTTCCTACTTAATTGAAGAGATTCTTTAGTTGCATATTTCGGTCAAAAAAATGTCAGAGCCTCCTTCTCATTTTTTTTACTGCTGAACACAATCCCTTAGGGCAAAAGTACAGAAGGATAACGCAGCTGTCCCTACATGTATTGCTCGATCAGTATGTGGGTAATTCAGGCCAAATACGGCAGGCTTTTATAGAAGTTCATGTAGGTGGGAGGAAGCCAATACGTGGCACGCATGCCCTTATTCACTAACCTGCACTAGCACATATACACGGCCACACCCAGAATCACAACCGCAATGCCGACAAGGCAAGCAAAAGAATTTGCAGACATGAAGTGGTTAACCTTTCACGGATTATTACTGCTTTAAGAAACGCGAGATAAATGCTAAAGATGAACGGAAACGTATTTAAATCATTGTCTTCACCTGCAGGCATCTGCAACATGCCTTGCCAAGTGACACTGATGCTGTATGTGAGCGGCAAGTGTAGGTGTGTCATTTATCACACCAATCCAAATGAATTGGAATGTGTTAAATGGGTGAGTACTTTTGCTTCATCCCAACTCCAGCACACCTTGCAAAGTGGCTGTGCTGCTTTAAATAACAGGCTCACCCCCCCCTCCCCCACTTTCATTCAGGAACATTGCTTGGAGATGCCCTTTTGAGGCTGCTTACCATGGTTTATCCCTCGACACCTTGGAAGGAAACACTGTGTGCTGCTTGTTGCTGGAGGTAAGTAGATTGTCTTTGGGCGCTTTGAATGGCTTTGAGTTGCTGCTGACAGGGTTATGGCTGCTGATGCACGTTTTCGGTTTCATCTGTACCAGTGACGATGTCCTGGAGTTGGAGGGAGGAGAAGCCGGAGATGGGGAAGGTTTGCACATTGAACCGTGTCTTCTTTCTGAAAAGGGGAAGAGACGGAAACTCAAGATAATTGCGCCTGGACCTGTACTTCACAGTTCTAGTAGCCGTATGGGCCGCAGAACATTTAGATGCGTTGTAGTTTGTGAAAGTTTTAATGGACAAACATGAGTTTGGCATGTGTACCCTAATCATTAAAAGGCTAAATCTGACTGAATATAAATGGGGTTCCAAAATATTGTTTTAACCCTTTCTAGGGTGGAGGGTAACACCTGCGCTGCAGGCCTCTCTGGCAGCGGAAATGTTTAAGGTTATGCGAGTGCGGTATGCCTGATTAATTTACTGCTGTTAGGGCTGGACACCAGCTCACCTCTGGTCACAGTGAACACAATCTGCTTTTTAAATCAACGCTGTATGAACACGAAGGAAATAAGAGACGAAAACAATGCGTAAGATGTGCAGGAATTAAGCATATTCAGGGGTGTCAAACCGCTCACAGCATTAGGCAATGGCTTGCTACCTTTCTTCACTCAAGACACCGCTAATTACAGTGCTCAGTTGCTGAGGCACCCACACAACAGGACAGACACAGGCTGAAGACAGAGTTACAGAACACATAGGACAGAGACCGTCACAGGAGACACTGGGCAAAGACATAGTCACACATGAGACAGGACAGATGGACAGTCACAGGAGACACCTGGCAGAGATCGTCATGGAGACACAGGGCGGAGAACGTCACAGACTACACACAACAGGACAAAGACAGACAGACTCACCTCTCTCCTACCCATGCTGCTTCCTTTTCTGCTTGGCCACACCCCCAGACTCCAAATACCACTTCCTGATTGGCTGCATTACCCAGCAGCAGCCAATCAGGATGGAGGAAACTGCCCAGCCCCCTAGCAACAAGCCCTGCTTTCTCCCTGCTCTGTGAGATCAGGGAAATCCCGCAGCCCCTTTTGATCGGCTCACAGAACCCCAGTTGGCAAACACTGGTGTACACATACCTTCCAACAGCATTCGGGTGATAGTTTCCGTGGGTAATTAAGCCCTCTGTTGTCAGTGGGGCCTGCAATGCATTGATTGTACAGCTGCGTACACAGGCTGCACTTAGGATTTTACAGTCAAAACAGAGGTTACAATCCAATGCTGCTGCCCGAGACACAGGGAGATAAAGTAACTTGCCCAAGGTCACAAGCAGCTGACACCAAGGTTTGAGCCGGCTCGCCTGCTTCAAACTCTGTCACTGTGGTTAGAGTCAGCCCCTTAACCCACTGAGCCACTCCCTACAATAAAGCAATCTGCGTTCCAATAAAGTGAAATAAAGCCACGTAACACAATATGCTCTATTTTATACATTTAAGCTCTACGAGTGATAGTTTTGCACCGCATACATAAAACTTGGCACCCAGCAGACGCACGTACCAGAACGCCCTCCTACTGCCTCTGTACGTCCTTCCTACCTACCAATTAGAATGTAAGCTCTTCGGAGCAGAGACTCCTCTCCCTAAATGTTACTTTTATGTGTGAAGCACTTCTTGCCATTATGTGTTATTTGTATTGTTTGTTATTTATATGATTGTCACGTGTATTACTGCTGTGAAGCGCTATGTACATTAATGGCGCTATATAAATAAAGACATACATACATTACATTGGCTTAATATACGGGACACATTCAGGCAGAAAATATCATTGCAGACATCTCACAAAGAAATATATATATATATATATATATATATATATATATATATATATATATATGCAAATGTAAATATAACTGTATGCTCATCTGCATGTCTTAGGCAGGTCTGCAACCCCGCCTTTCCCCATTATCACCCAGCACACAGCACTTCCACTGCAGCAAGAGATTCTGGGAAATGACATGCAAATGAGCACACACATATACATATACACACATATACACTCTCACCCTAATTGAGCTGTATACCTTGACCCTGCAACAATTATTATCACATCGATGTTACAAAGAAAAAAAATAAAGTACTGTATATTTGGCAGTCTTCTTTTCAACTTGTTTGTCATCCTGAAAACTAGTGATACAACATATTTTACTTTTTAAATGACCGGCTTATAACTGAGCCCATTGACCCAGAAATTTCTGAATCCTTGCAAGGATTCTCTGCTGGGTCTGGGCAACCTTCTAGGCACAAACAAAATCAATATGTACAGTATTGTATTTACCATAATATTTAATGCAGTGCCTTTACTAGGTAAATTATCCTGGTGAAATTGTACGGATCACTTCACCCCTCACCCAAATTAAAGACTGTACACTCCTCAGAGCTGGGACACGGCTGCTAAATCCCGGGTAAAGTAATTTATTCTGATTCAAACAACTTGGTAAATAATACAACTTAAAGGTGCAGTTCCACCCCAAAAAATGAGCCATTAAGAAATTGTATAATGTGATGCCTTTTAGAGCAGATTAGAAACCTTACTTATTTTCATTTTTTCCTTAGCCATTTTTTACTTTGTTTTAAATTTGTATGGAAAAGGCACAAAGGCTGCAGTAGTGTTTACATTTTTATTCCCAATTTCTCCACTCCCCAGGCAGCCCAGCGCTGCTTTCTATGCAGACTACAAAGAGAACGTTCTCATCCCAAGCTTTTCAGGTGTAGGCACTTTGAAGTCCAGTGATGTCCCAAAGTTAACTCAAATTTGTAGGGCTGAAAAAAACCACAACATTAAATTCCTGTGGCAGGGGAAAAAACAGAGACCATTATTCCATCGATAAATAAACATGCAGGGAGAACGGCACCTCTTTACAGGGAACCTCTGATCTTAGGCGCACAGTGAGATAAAGTAACTAGATCCAATATCCTGTGAGATTTAAACCAGGTCTGGTCTAGTAAAGCCTTGCTGCCATTAAGACTAGGGGAGGGCCACCAACAGGTCAGGTTTTCATGATATCCCTGCTTCAACACAGGTGGCTCAATCAGTGGCAGTCCACGACTGAGCCAGCTGTGCTGAAGCAGGGATATCATGAAAACCAGACCTGTTGGTAGCCCTTGAGAACTGGATTCGGCCACTACTGCATTAGACCAATACTGTCAGCCCCACAGCAATGGCGCTCATTATGCCTTCTGCTGACCTCTACTATACAGCACCCTGCACAGATTAACCGACAACATTAACACACGGACTTGCATAAAAGGCAGTGACTAAACACACACATATTAATATATACACATCAATACACACCGATTTGCACTGGTGTACCACACACAGACACACACACGCCTGTGTGTACTGTTGGGCTTCCCTGCTTGTACGAGGCTTATTATTTCTCACTTGTAAAGGAGAGTCAGAAACTGTACGCAGGATAAGTTGGCAGAGAGAGCAGGCAGAGGCCGCGATGTGACCTGGAACTGCCGCCCACAACCGCCCTGTTTCTAGTTTCATTTTTAAAAGCAAATTGCTTGCTGGAGAACGCATTCAGAGAAAAGGAGAGACACGCATTCAGGGGCCCAGATAATAGCGGCGTTGTCGCTTCCAACTGCCCACTGTTTATTGGAGGATATAGGATGAGAAGACCTAGGCCGCAGCACCGGAAAACCTCGTACAACCGATATGGTATCGCAACCTACTAAGTATCTTAGCAAAGGAAACACGCTCAGCACTTCTCTCCCAATTTGTACGTAAAGTTTGCGGTGGTGTTTATTGTCCTCATTTCCTTCCTTATTCAATGCCTTCCCCCATTGAGAGTCAGTCAGAATGTAAAGAATATGACATTACCCATGGGTTGAGTCAACGAGACACACACACACACACCAAAGTGTTGTAGGCTTCCAGATACGGTTTAACCTTTACAGTGCCGGGGATCTGGCGGTCCCAGAGTGCCGTACGATCTCTGCCACTTCCGCGTCCTGGGATCGCTCCGGGAACGAACACGACGGCCCCAAGCCCCGGATCGCGCGGACCACTCAGCCGGCCAGCACAATCCCCTCCCCCCCCCCCCCAGAAAACAGGCAAGTACTAATCCCATAGCAGGTACATCATTAGGGCTCTGTAATGGGTAAACAGCAACCCCCTCCTCACTTGAAGCCTGTAGCAGTTAATCTCATATAAAGTCCGTATCTTCCCCCAGGAGCACAACCTGCTACAAATCACCATTTTCTTCATCTCTGATGTGTTTCTCTCCACGTTAACCTCCCCGACACGCAACATTGCAAACGCTTTAACTCCTGAACAAAGTATCAGATTTTACAAATAAAAACCAGTGTTGGAAAGGGGCAAGGAAAGATCTCCGGGTGTAAAATAAATCGCACAAATAATCTCAGATCAGAGCGGCCGGCTGCATTAAAGCTGCCGATCTCTACCAAGGAACCAAATCCCTCGCTGTCTGTGCCACAGGCATTAGTTTAACCCCTTCTGTGCCAGAGAAGCGGCACACTGCCTTGCTGGCCTCTCTGGCCCTCGGGGGGATGGAGGGGGGGGGGGGGGGTAATGTAGTCCTGCTGGCGCTGCACCTTTACCCGCAGGAGGATTAACACCACAATGTAAATCCTCACTGCTTAGCCACATATAGCTGGAGCTGCAATTAAGGAAACACACCTATCCCCCATCCATTTGTAATGTCCCATACTTGACAAATCCTGCCCAACAGCTCCCCACACACAAACCACTGGCTATATACTGTAATGCAGACGGCTTTGGTTAGAGGTGAACCCGTGACGCGTACCTATCAGAGGAAAGGCATCTGTAACGATTCCCACACAGCAGTGATCAGGGCTCAGCTCCAACGCATTTTTTTTCTAAGCAGCCATTACTAGTTTTTTTTCCCTCATCTTACCTGAACTGGCGCGTCACACCACAAGGCTGGTGGTCAGTGCGCAAGATTTTTTTGGGGGGGGGGGGGTTGGGGGTGGACGCCGATTGCACAGGCCCTGCCCTCTTCCCAGAGCATTTAAATGAAGTGCCAGGAAGCGCGCAAGGTCTCTGTAACTCACTTGCCTTATCTCCGACGGTTTCAGGCAACATGTCGCCATGGCAACGCGGTGTCAAATGCCACCACGGGGTCACATGATGTCACATGACCCCGCAGCATCATTTGATGTCGGCACAAAGGTGGGGGGGGGGGCGAGCACTGGGTGAAACAAGCAAGGGTTGCGCAACACCTAAAGTTTGCAAACCCCTGACCTAACCTATATAGACCCCCCCAGTCCCCAAGATATTGGCATTTTGTGCCGGTGTTTGACGCAAAAGGTCCGACAAACATGGCTGCGGGGTCACCACCAGAAAGCCGCTCCACAAGCTCCTGATGACATTGTAACTTTCTATTGGCTGCCGCAGCGAGCCCAACCATGTGGCTATTCGGTGTCTGCTGAGGTGCCAGTGTCTCAGAAAACCCGGGAGGCCCTCGGAGGACGGGGAACAACACGGATCAGCTCCGGGAAACTCGACGGTTCAGGACAGTTTCAGAACACAAATGAATTGCGGCTTTAAAATAAAATAAAAGCTGTGCGTCTCGACTGACCACTGCAGTGTGGGGGTTTGGTCCGGATAAATTTCCAAGTAGCGCAGGCTGTCGCTTTAACCCACCGAGTGCCATGGCCCCTCCGGCTTTCGCGATCATGCGACCGCTTTGCTCCGTGACGGACGACAGCACGGAAGTGGAGTCGTCCGCCTACCCGTTCCTCTAGAAAAACAAGCAGGAACATTATGGCGTGGCTATTACATCATCAGGCCCCCGGAGAATCAAACCACATGACGAAGTAACTACGTCTCAAGGTACCCAAGGGTTAACATCCGTTTTTACGATTCCCTACGAGAAATCTTGTTACAATTACTCCCCCCCCCATTTCAAAATACAGAACTGCAGGAGGATTTCCCACGAATGTGTATAAATCAGGATGAATAATCGAACGTAAAACCAAGCCAGCAAGCTGCAGAAATACAGAAATAAAAAGGAAAATAGAACAGGAAAGTGTTCTTTGTTGGCAAATTGCACCTTTAAGACTTCGTGATTTGTATCAAGTGTCACAAAGTGGAGCACTGCTCCCAAAACATCATTCCGACTCTGATGCACTTGCTCAGTGTCCCAGAGTGCTTTGCTCAATTTGTGCCACTGAGTGTTTTGGAGCGTGGTTATAGGAGGGGAAAGTCAGTGTGATAATAGAACAACGTCCATTGAAAGTGCGTTTATGACGGTTTTTCACCCTCTTTGCGCCAAAAAAAGCCCCTGGGTCTGAGGTGCCGTCATAACACGACTGCGCCAAGATTAGCGGGACGGATACATATACCGCTCAATGAAACAGAGCGGAAACATTATTCCTCTCGATTCGCGTCTCCTCCCGTGCGCGTCTCCGGAAATTATACTGCTTCTCCTGCACGGAGGCACATCGCAAAGCCCCAAATTCAGCATTTTATTTCCATGTACTTAAATAAGGTTCTAAAACGGCGTTTATATTTAACGCCAGTGGAGAGGTGACGTAATGGGACTTAACCTCTGCTTTAACCCTTTCTGCAAAAGGTCTTGCCCCCCCCTCTCTGGCAGCAGTGAATGGGTACAGCCTGCTATTCCACAAAGACACCCTCCCCCTTCCTGGCACTGATGGGGGTTAATCCATTCCCACTGACACCGCATCCATAGGGAAGCGATGCCGTGGGTTTCATTTCTCGCCCTGCTATTTTCTGGCCAAAGGGAAGCGACGGTCGCTAGTTTACTCCAAAAGAGCCGCACGTCTCGGTGTGTCTGCGGAGAGAAAACACATTGCAGGCCCCCGAGCAGGGGGGTCATTGTGTGCTGTCAGCTGGGAGGAAGGCCGCCTCCCCTGCTCACGTAGCACTTGAATGCTCAACTTGCATTGCAAACAAACAGCATTACCAACGCTAAAAGAAAGGCCGCGTGAATTAATCCACAGAAACATGCTTCGGGGACACAAGACAAAGAAATACAAGGGGTTTTGCCAGAAGACCAAACACCAAAATGAAATCCACTTACAGAGGAAGGGAGACGGAGGAGGGGGGGGCGTGGGGAGTGAGAAGGGAGGGGGGGAGAGGGAGGGGGGGAGAGGGAGGGGGGGAGAGGGAGGGGGGGGGAGGGGGGAGAGGGAGGGGGGGGAGGGGGGGAGAGGGAGGGGGGGGAGGGGGGAGAGGGAGGAGGGGGAGGGGGGGGAGAGGGAGGGGGGGGAGAGAAAGGGGGGGGGGAGAGAAGAGGGACAGGGGGGGAGAAGAGGGACAGGGTGGAGAGGGACAGGG